>NC_084629.1:725714-762414 GCF_033978795.1 Nerophis ophidion
TTCCTAACAGAAGTTACAAGCAGTTTTGTCAGGAAAAAGGTGACAGCTTTTTACAAAACTTTTATTTTGAAGGGGTAATTGCCAACTTCCTGTTGATTTCAACTGAAGATGCCACCTATCAAAATGTAGGTCTAAGTGAGACCTACATTGAGGTTTTTGTTTCATGTCTGTCCGACATTCCTACCAGAAGTTACAAGCAGTTTGATCTGTTTCCTCTTCCTAGGAGCAGTTTTCTGTGTTTTATTCAAAAATTGCAATAGAGTGCATTTTGAGTTTTAAGGTTTGTTTTTTTCACTACATCGAAATTTTTGCCAGTCCTGATGTGTGTGCCAAGTTTGGTGAGTTTTGAAGCATTTTAAGGGGGTCAAATTTCAGTTCAAAGAGGCAAAAATTGACTTTTTTGCGAAAATTTTGTTTTGAAGGGGTTTTTGCCAACATCCTGTTAATTTTTGCTATAGAAGTGTTTTGTTGGAAATGTAGGTCTAAGTCAGACCTACATAGAGATTTTTGTTTCATGTCTCTACGACATTCCCAACGGAAGTTATAAGCAGTCTGTTTTTTTGTCTCTTCCTAGGGGGCGCTAGCATGCAATTTTCATTTTTGGGGTTTGGTTACCTAATAAGTTGGTCTGCCGCTCCATACCAATGTGTGTGTCAAAGTTGGTGAGTTTTGAAGCATGTTAAGGGGGTCAAATTAGGGTATTGTCTGCGTTGTATTCCTAGGGGGCGCTAGAGCACAATTTTGAGTTTTGGGTTTGGTTTTTTCATCAACTCGCAATTGTTGCCAGTCTGATGTGTGTGCCAAGTTTGGTGAGTTTTGAAGCATTTTAAGGGGGTCAAATTACAGCTCAAAGAGGCAAAAATGATATTTTTTTGGAAAATTTGCGCAGGGCGTCTTTGAAGGCGCGTAAAATCAAAACCTTAAAACTTATCAAAACTTTGATCTATACTTTTAATCAGAAGGGTCCAAACTCTCTCCTGAGCGAGTTTGAAGCCGAAACGACAAACGCGCTCAGAGGAGATAACTTTTGAAGAAAGGTGACGGGTTTTCACCAAACTTTTATTTTGAAGGGGTAATTGCCAACTTCCTGTTGATTTTTTCTGCTAGCTGTCAATTATTAAAATGTAGGTCTAAGTGAGACCTACATAGAAGTTTTTGTTTCATGTCTTTCCGGCATTCCTACCCGAAGTTACAAGCAGTTTTGTCTGTGTTTTCTTCCTGGAAGCAGTTTTTTCTGTGTTTTATTGAAAAATTGCGCTAAAGCGCAATTTTGAGTTTTTTTTTTTTTTTTTTCATTAGATTGCAATTTCTGCCAGTCCTGATGTGTCTTCCAAGTTTGGTGAGTTTTGAAGCATGTTAAGGGGGTCAAATTACAGCTCAAAGGGGCAAAAATAGCATTTTTTAGCGAAAATTTTGCTTTGAATGGGTTTTTGCCAAATTTCTGTTGATTTTAGGTATAGGCATTTCTAATGGGGAATCTAGGTCTAAGTCAGACCTACATAGAGGTTTTTGTTCGATGTCTTTACGACATTCCTAACGGAAGTTACAAGCAGTCTGTTTTTTTTTTTTCGTAGGGGGCGCTAGCGCGCATTTTTCATTTTTGGGGTTTGGTTGCTTAATATGTGTTTTTTGCCAAGCCTTACCGATGTGTGTGCCAAATTTGGTGAGTTTTGGAGCATGGTCAGTGGGTCAAATTAGGGTTCAAAGTTGCGGAAGAATAATAATAATAATTAAAGCTGCAAGCAGCGTTGGTCGGGTCCGCCGTTGGCCGCCGCCGCCGTGTCCCGAGTCCCGATCTTACTCAGACCTCCATAGAAGTTTTTGTTTCATCACTCTACGACATTCCTAACAGAATTTACAAGCAGTTTTATCAGTTTATTTTCCTAGGGGGCGCTAGAGCACAATTTTCATTTTTGGGGTTTGGTTTTTTTATTGGATGGCAATTTTCACCAGTCCTGATGTGTGTGTAAAATTTGGTGAGTTTTGAAGCATGTTAAGGGGGTCAAATTACAGATTTGCGTTTCTGGATGTTGTTGATAAATGCTTTCACTTGGCATTGTATAGCTTTAACTTGCACTTTGAAGCATTTGAAGGGGGTCAAATATCAGTTCAAAGAGGCAAAAAAAAGGCATTTTTTTGCAAAAATGTTGTTTTGAAGGGGTTTTTGTCAACTTCCTGTTGATTTTAGGTATAGAAGTATTTTATGAAATGTAGGTCTAAGTCAGACCTACATAGAGGTTTTTGTTTCATGTCTCTACGACATTCCTAACGGAAGTTACAAGCAGTCTGTTTTTTGTCCCTTCCTAGGGGGCGCTAGCGCGCAATTTTCATTTTTGGGGTTTGGTTGCTTAATAAGTTGGTCTGCCGCTCCATACCGACATGTGTGTCAAATTTGGGGAGTTTTGAAGCATGTTAAGGGGGTCAAATTACAGATTGGCGTTTCTGGATGTTGTTGGTAAATGGTTTTCGCTTGGCATAGTATAGCTTTAACTTGCACTTTGAAGCATTTTAAGGGGGCCAAATATCAGTTCAAAGAGGCAAAAAATGCATTTTTTGCAAATATTTTGTTTTGAAGGGGTTTTTGCCAACTTCCTGTTGATTTTAGGTATAGAAGTATTTTATGAAATGTAGGTCTAAGTCAGACCTACATAGAGGTTTTTGTTTCATGTCTCTACGACATTCCTAACGGAAGTTAAAAGCAGTTTTTTCGGGGTTTTTTCCTAGGGGGCGCTGGAGCGCAATTTTGACTTTTGGGGTTTGCTTTTTTATTAGATGTCAATTTTCGGCAGTCCTGATGTGTGTGTAAAATTTGGTGAGTTTTGAATTATGTTAAGGGGGTGAAATTACAGATCAGGGATTCTGGATGTTGTTGATAAATGGCTTTCGGTCTGCATAACAGAGCTTTAACTTGCACTCTGACGCATTGTAAGGGGGTCAAATTATAGCTCAAAGAGGCAAAAAATACATTTTTTAGGAAAATTTGCACAGGGGTTTTTTGAAGGCGCGTAAAATCCAAACCGGAGCAGTAATCAAAACTCCTTCGACAACTTTTAATCAGAAGGGTTCAAACTCTCTCCTGTGCGAGTTTGAAGCCAAAACGACAAACGGGCTCAGAGGAGATAATGTTTGAAAAAAGGCGACGGGAGTTTACAAAACTTTTATTTTGAAGGGGTAATTTTTAACTTCCTGTTGATTTTTCTGCGGGATTTCAAATATTGAAATGTAGGTCTAAGTGAGACCTACATAGTGGTTTTTGTTTCATGTCTGTCCGACATTCCTACTGGAAGTTACAAGCAGTTTTGTCTGTTTTCTCTTCTCGGAGCAGTTTTTTCTGTGTTTTATTCAAAAATTGCGCTACAGCGCAATTTTGAGTTTTTATTATTTTTTATTTTCATTAGATCGCAATTTCTGCCAGTCCTGAGGTGTGTGCCAAGTTTGGTGAGTTTTGAAGCATTTTAAGGGGTCAACTTACAGCTCAAAGAGGCAAAAATAGCATTTTTTGCGAAAATTTTGCTTTGGAGGCGTTTTTGCCAACTTCCTGTTGATTTTAGGTATAGAACATTTTTATTGGAAATGTTCATCCAAGTCAGACCTACATATAGGTTTTTGTTTCAAGTCTCTACGACATTCCTAATGGAAGTTACAAGCAGTCCGTTTTTTGTTTCTTCCTAGGGGGCGCTAGCGCGCAATTTTGATTTTTAGTGCTCGGTTTTTTTATTAGATGGCAATTTTCGCAGATCCTGATGTGTGTGTCAAATATGGTGAGTTTGAAGCATGTTAAGTGGGTCAAATTTCAGCTGGAAACGGCGGCGGAATAATAAAGAATAATAATAAAACGCAGCAGATTCAATAGGGTCCTTGCATGGCAAAGGACATGGATGTCCTTTGCCATTGCAGGGCGGACCCTAATAAGAAAACGTTACAGATTCAATAGGGTCCTTGCCTAGCAAAGGACATGGATGTCCTTTGCTGGCAGGGCGGACCCTAATAAGAAAACGTTACAGATTCAATAGGGTCCTTGCATGGCAAAGGACATGGATGTCCTTTGCCATTGCAGGGCGGACCCTAATAATAAGAAAACGTTACAGATTCAATAGGGTCCTTGCATGGCAAAGGACATGGATGTCCTTTGCCATTGCAGGGCGGACCCTAATAAGAAACGTTACAGATTCAATAGGGTCCTTGCCTTAGCAAAGGACATGGAGTCCTTTGCTGGCAGGGCGGACCCTAATTAAAGCTGCAAGCAGCGTTGGTCGGGTCCGCCGTTGGCCGCCGCCGCCGTGTCCCGGGTCCCGATCTTAGTCAAACCAACATAGAGGTTTTTATTTCATGTCTCTACGACATTTCTAACAGAAGTTACATGCAGTTTTGTCTGGGTTTTTTCCTAGGGGGCGCTAAGCGCAATTTAGATTT
Source organism: Nerophis ophidion (assembly GCF_033978795.1). NCBI lineage: Eukaryota > Metazoa > Chordata > Actinopteri > Syngnathiformes > Syngnathidae > Nerophis > Nerophis ophidion. The sequence continues at coordinate 730,128 of NC_084629.1, forward strand.
TTGGGGTTTGGTTTTTTATTAGATGGCAGTTTTTGCCAGTCCTGATATGTGTGTAAAATTTGGTGAGTTTTGAAGCATGTTAAGGGGGTGAAATTACAGATCGGCGATTCTGGATGTTGTTGATAAATGGCTTTCGGTCTGCATAACAGAGCTTTAACTAGCACTTTGAAGCATTTTAAGTGGGTCAAATTACAGCTCAAAGAGGCAAAAACGTCATTTTTTAGGAAAAGTTGCGCAGGGGTTTTTTGAAGGCGCGTAAAATCCAAACCGGAGCAGTAATCAAAACTTTGATCTATACTTTTAATCAGAAGTGTCCAAACTCTCTCCTGTGCGAGTTGAAGCCGAAACGACAAACGGGCTCAGAGGAGATAACTTTTGAAGAAAGGTGACAGGTTTTCACAAAACTTTTATTTTGAAGGGGCAATTTTTAACTTCCTGTTGATTTTTGCCGAAGGATGTCAATTATCGAAATGTAGGTCTAAGTCAGACCTACCTAGAAGTTTTTGTTTCATGTCTTTCCGGCATTCCTACCGGAAGTTACAAGCAGTTTTGTCTGTGTTTTCTTCCTGGAAGCAGTTTTTTCTGTGTTTTATTGAAAAATTGCGCTAGAGCGCAATTTTGAGTTTTATTTTTTTTTTTTTTCATTAGATCGCAATTTCTGCCAGTCCTGATGTGTGTGCCAAGTTTGGTGAGTTTTGAAGCATTTTAAGGGGGTCAAATTGCAGCTCAAAGAGGCAAAAATAGCATTTTTTGCGAAAATTTTGCTTTGAATGAGTTTTTGGAAAATTTCTGTTGATTTTGGGTATAGGCATTTCTGATGGGGAATCTAGGTCTAAGTCAGACCTACATAGAGGTTTTCGTTCCATGTCTTTACGACATTCCTAATGGAAGTTACAAGCAGTCTGTTTTTTTTTTTTCGTAGGGGGCGCTAGCGCGCATTTTTCATTTTTGGGGTTTGGTTTTTTTATTAGATGGCAATTTTCGCCAGTTCCGATGAGTGTGTGAAATTTGGTGAGTTTTGAGGCATGGTCAGTGGGTCAAATTAAGGTTCAAAGAGGCGGCGGAATAATAATAATTAAAGCTGCAAGCAGCGTTGGTCGGGTCCGCCGTTGGCCGCCGCCGCCGCCGCCGTGTCCCGAGTCCCGATCTTAGTCAGACCTCCATAGAAGTTTTTATTTCATCACTCTACGACATTCCTAACAGAATATACAATCAGTTTTATCAGTTTATTTTCCTAGGGGGCGCTAGAGCACAATTTTAATTTTGGGGGTTTGGTTTTTTAATTGGATGGCAATTTTCACCAGTCCTGATGTGTGTGTAAAATTTGGTGAGTTTTGAAGCATGTTAAGGGGGTCAAATTATAGATTTGCGTTTCTGGATGTTGTTGATAAATGGCTTTCGCTTGGCATTGTATAGCTTTAACTTGCACTTTGAAGCATTTTAAGGGGGTCAAATTTCAGTGCAAAGAGGCAAAAAAGGCATATTTTGCGAAAAATTTGTTTTGAAGGGGTTCTTGCCAACTTCCTGTTGATTTTAGGTATAGAAATGTTTATTGGAAATGTAGGTCTAAGTCAGACCTACACAGAGGTTTTTGTTTCATGTCTCTACGACATTCCTAACGGAAGTTACAAGCAGTCTGTGTTTTGTCTCTTACTAGGGGGCGCTAGCGCGCAATTTTCATTTTCGGGGTTTGGTTGCTTAATAAGTTGGTCTGCCGCTCCATACCGATGTGAGTGTCAAATTTGGTGAGTTTTGAAGCATGTTAAGGGGGTCAAATTAGGGTGCGAAGGTGCAAGCACGCCTTGGGTTGCTGTCCCCGAGCCCCACGGCAGGAGAAGCCTTGCTGCCACTATTTAATGCATCGTGAAAGTAATGCAGTTGTTGTATTGAAGTGAAAATATCAAGCTCCCTGTTGATTTTTGCCAAAGTATGTTAATTATTCAAATGTAGGTCTAAGTCAGACCTACATAGTGGTTTTTGTTTCATGTCTCTACGACATTCCTACCGGAAGTTACAAGCAGTTTTGTCTTTGTTTTCTTCCTAGGAGTAGTTTGTCTGTGTTGTATTCCTAGGGGGCGCTAGACCACAATTTTGAGTTTTGGGGTTTGGTTTTTTTTATCAGCTCGCAATTGTTGCCAGTCCTGATGTGTGTGCCAAGTTTGGTGAGTTTTGAAGCATTTTAAGGGGGTCAAATTACAGCTCAAAGAGGCAAAAATGACATTTTTTAGGAAAATTTGCGCAGGGGATCTTTGAAGGCGCGTAAAATCAAAACCTTAAAACTTATAAAAATTTTGATCTATACTTTTAATCAGAAGGGTTCAAACTCTCTCCTGTGCGAGTTTGAAGCCGAAACGACAAACGCGCTCAGAGGAGATAACTTTTGAAAAAAGGTGACGGGTTTTCACAAAACTTTTATTTTGAAGGGGTAATTGCCAACTTCCTGTTGATTTTTTCAGTAAGCTGTCAATTATTAAAATGTAGGTCTAAGTGAGACCTACATAGAAGTTTTTGTTTCATGTCTTTCCGGCATTCCTACCCGAAGTTACAAGCAGTTTTGTCTGTGTTTTCTTCCTGGAAGCAGTTTTTTCTGTGTTTTATTCAAAAATTGCGCTAGAGCGCAATTTTGAGTTTTGTTAATTTTTTTTTTCATTAGATCGCAATTTCTGCCAGTTCTGATGTGTGTGCCAAGTTTGGTGAGTTTTGAAGCATTTTAAGGGGGTCAAATTACAGCTCAAAGAGGCAAAAATAGTATTTTTTGAGAAAATTTTGCTTTGAATGGGTTTTTGCAAAATTTCTGTAAATTTTTGCCCGAGAAGATACAATTATGAAATTTAGGTCGAAGTCAGACCTACATAGAGGTTTTTGTTTCATGTCTCTACGACATTCCTAACGGAAGTTACAAGCAGTCTCTTTTTTTTTTCTTCCTAGGGGGCGCTATTGCGCAGTTTTGATTTTTATGATTTGGCTGCCTAATATGTTGGGAAGGCATGAAAGATCGACGTGTGTGTCAAATTTGGTGAGTTTTGAAATATGTTAAGAGGGTGAAATTGGGGCGCGACGGTGCGGAAGAAAGAAAGAAAGAATAAGAATAATTAAAGCTGCAAGCAGCGTTGGTCGGGTCCGCCGTTGGCCGCCGCCGCCGCCGCCGTGTCCCGATCTTAGTCAGACCAACATAGAGGTCTTTGTTTCATGTCTCTACGACATTCCTAACAGAAGTTACAAGCAGTTTTGTCTGGAAAAAGGTGACGGCTTTATACAAAACTTTTATTTTGAAGGGGTAATTGCCAACTTCCTGTTGATTTCAACTGAAAGATGCCAATCATCAAAATGTAGGTGTAAGTGAGACCTACATAGAGTTTTTTGTTTCATGTCTGTCCGACGTTCCTACCAGAAGTTACAAGCAGTTTTATCCGTTTCCTCTTCCTAGGAGCAGTTTTTCTGTGTTTTTTTCAAAAATTGCAATAGAGCGCAATTTTGAGTTTTAAGGTTTGGTTTTTTCACTAGATCGCAATTTCTGCCAGTCCTGATGTGTGTGCCAAGTTTGGTGAGTTTTGAAGCATTTTAAGGGGGTCAAATTGCAGCTCAAAGAGGCAAAAATAGCATTTTTTTGCGAAAATTTTGCTTTGAATGAGTTTTTGCAAGATTTCTGTTGATTTTGGGTATAGACATTTTTTATTGGAAATGTAGGTCTAAGTCAGACCTACACAGAGGTTTTTGTTTCATGTCTCTACGACATTCCTGACGGAAGTTACAAGCGATTTGTTTTTGTTTTTTGCTAGGGGGCGCTAGCGCGCAATTTTCATTTTTGGGGTTTGGTTGCTTAATATGTTGGGGAGGGACACCGTACCGACGTGTGTGTCAACTTTGGTGAGTTTTGAAGCATGTTAAGGGGGGTCAAATTAGGGTATTGTTTGTGTTGTATTCCTAGGGGGCGCTAGAGCACAATTTTGAGTTTTTGGGTTTGGTTTTTTCATTAGCTCGCAATTGTTGCCAGTCCTGATGTGTGTGCCAAGTTTGGTGAGTTTTGAAGCATTTTAAGGGGGTCAAATTACAGCTCAAAGAAGTAAAAATTATATTTTTTTGGAAAATTTGCGCAGGGGTTCTTTGAAGGCGCGTAAAATCAAAACCTGAAAACTTATCACAACTTTGATCTATACTTTTAATCAGAAGGGTCCAAACTGTCTCCTGAGCGAGTTTGAAGCCGAAACGACAAACGCGCTCAGAGGAGATAACTTTTGAAGAAAGGTGACGGGTTTTCACAAAACTTTTATTTTGAAGGGGTAATTGCCAACTTCCTGTTGATTTTTTCTGCTAGCTGTCAATTATTAAAATGTAGGTCTAAGTGAGACCTACATAGAAGTTTTTGTTTCATGTCTTTCCGGCATTCCTACCCGAAGTTACAAGCAGTTTTGTCTGTGTTTTCTTCCTGGAAGCAGTTTTTTCTGTGTTTTATTGAAAAATTGCGCTAAAGCGCAATTTTGAGTTTTTTTTTTTTTTTTTTTCATTAGATTGCAATTTCTGCCAGTCCTGATGTGTCTTCCAAGTTTGGTGAGTTTTGAAGCATGTTAAGGGGGTCAAATTACAGCTCAAAGGGACAAAAATAGCATTTTTTTGCGAAAATTTTGCTTTGAATGGGTTTTTGCCAAATTTCTGTTGATTTTAGGTATAGGCATTTCTAATGGGGAATCTAGGTCTAAGTCAGACCTACATAGAGGTTTTTGTTCCATGTCTTTACGACATTCCTAACGGAAGTTACAAGCAGTCTTTTTTTTTTTTTTCGTAGGGGGCGCTAGCGCGCATTTTTCATATTTGGGGTTTGGTTGCTTAATATGTGTTTTTGCCAAGCCTTACCGATGTGTGTGCCAAATTTGGTGAGTTTTGGAGCATGGTCAGTGGGTCAAATTAGGGTTCAAAGTTGCGGAAGAATAATAATAATAATTAAAGCTGCAAGCAGCGTTGGTCGGGTCCGCCGTTGGCCGCCGCCGCCGTGTCCCGAGTCCCGATCTTAGTCAAACCAACATAGAGGTTTTTATTTCATGTCTCTACGACATTTCTAACAGAAGTTACATGCAGTTTTGTCTGGGTTTTTTCCTAGGGGGCGCTAAGCGCAATTTAGATTTTTGGGGTTTGGTTTTTTATTAGATGGCAGTTTTTGCCAGTCCTGATATGTGTGTAAAATTTGGTGAGTTTTGAATAATGTTAAGGGGGTGAAATTACAGATCGGCGATTCTGGATGTTGTTGATAAATGGCTTTCGGTCTGCATAACAGAGCTTTAACTAGCACTTTGAAGCATTTTAAGTGGGTCAAATTACAGCTCAAAGAGGCAAAAACGTCATTTTTTAGGAAAAGTTGCGCAGGGGTTTTTTGAAGGCGCGTAAAATCAAAACCTTAAAACTTATGAAAACTTTGATCTATACTTTTGATCAAAAGGGTTCAAAGTCTCCCCTGTGCGAGTTTGAAGCCGAAACGACAAACGGGCTCAGAGGAGATAACTTTTGAAGAAAGGTGACGGGTTTTCACAAAACTTTTATTTTGAAGGGGCAATTTTTAACTTCCTGTTGATTTTTGCCGAAGGATGTCAATTATCGAAATGTAGGTCTAAGTCAGACCTACCTAGAAGTTTTTGTTTAATGTCTTTCCGACATTCCTACCGGAAGTTACAAGGAGTTTTGTCTGTGTTTTCTTCTTGGAAGCAGTTTTTTCTGTGTTTTATTGAAAAATTGCGCTAGAGCGCAATTTTTAGTTTTATTATTATTTTTTTTCATTAGATTGCAATTTCTGCCAGTCCTGATGTGTCTGCCAAGTTTGGTGAGTTTTGAAGCATTTTAAGGGGGTCAAATTACAGCTCAAAGGGGCAAAAATAGCATTTTTTAGCGAAAATTTTGCTTTAAATGGGTTTTTGCAAAATTTCTGTTGATTTTAGGTATAGGCATTTCTAATGGGGAATCTAGGTCTAAGTCAGACCTACATAGAGGTTTTTGTTCCATGTCTTTACGACATTCCTAACGGAAGTTACAAGCAGTCTGTTTTTTTTTTTTCGTAGGGGGCGCTAGCGCGCATTTTTAATTTTTGGGGTTTGGTTGCTTAATATGTGTTTTTGCCAAGCCTTACCGATGTGTGTTTAAAATTTGGTGAGTTTTGGACCATGGTCAGTGGGTCAAATTAGGGTTCGAAGCTGCGGAAGAATAATAATAATAATAACAAGCAGCGTTGGTCGGGTCCGCCGTTGGCCGCCGCCGCCGCCGCCGTGTCCCGAGTCTCGATCTTAGTCAGACCTACATAGAAGTTTTTGTTTCATCACTCTACGACATTCCTAACAGAATTTACAAGCAGTTTTATCAGTTTATTTTCCTAGGGGGCGCTAGAGCACAATTGTCATATTTGTGGTTTGGTTTTTTTATTGGATGGCAATTTTCACCATTCCTGATGTGTGTGTAAAATTTGGTGAGTTTTGAAGCATGTTAAGGGGGTCAAATTACAGATTTGCGTTTCTGGATGTTGTTGATAAATGGCTTTCGCCTGGCATTGTATAGCTTTAACTTGCACTTTGAAGCATTTTAAGGGGGTCAAATTGCAGCTCAAAGAGGCAAAAATAGCATTTTTTGGCGAAAATTTTGCTTTGAATGAGTTTTTGCAAAATTTCTGTTGATTTTGGGAATAGACGTTTTTTATTGGAAATGTAGGTCTAAGTCAGACCTACACAGAGGTTTTTGTTTCATGTCTCTACGACATTCCTAACGGAAGTTACAAGCAGTTTTGTCTGGGTTTTTTCCTAGGGGGCGCTAAGCGCAATTTAGATTTTTGGGGTTTGGTTTTTTATTAGATGGCAGTTTTTGCCAGTCCTGATATGTGTGTAAAATTTGGTGAGTTTTGAAGCATGTTAAGGGGGTGAAATTACAGATTGGCGATTCTGGATGTTGTTGATAAATGGCTTTCGGTCTGCATAACAGAGCTTTAACTAGCACTTTGAAGCATTTTAAGTGGGTGAAATTACAGCTCAAAGAGTCAAAAACGTCATTTTTTAGGAAAAGTTGCGCAGGGGTTTTTTGAAGGCGCGTAAAATCCAAACCGGAGCAGTAATCAAAACTTTGATCTATACTTTTAATCAGAAGTGTCCAAACTCTCTCCTGTGCGAGTTTGAAGCCGAAACGACAAACGCACTGGGAGAAGTGTCGATTTGAAAAAGGTGACGGGTTTTCACAAAACTTTTATTTTGAAGGGGCAATTTTTAACTTCCTGTTGATTTTTGCCGAAGGATGTAAATTATCGAAATGTAGGTCTAAGTCAGACCTACCTAGAAGTTTTTGTTTCATGTCTGTCCGACATTCCTACTGGAAGTTACAAGCAGTTTTGTCTGTTTTCTCTTCCTAGGAGCAGTTTTTTCTGTGTTTTATTCAAAAATTGCGCTAGAGCGCAATTTTGAGTTTTATTATTTTTTATTTTCATTAGATCGCAATTTCTGCCAGTCCTGAGGTGTGTGCCAAGTTTGGTGAGTTTTGAAGCATTTTAAGGGGGTCAAATTACAGCTCAAAGAGGCAAAAATAGCATTTTTTGCGAAAATTTTGCTTTGAAGGCGTTTTTGCCAACTTCCTGTTGATTTTAGGTATAGAACATTTTTATTGGAAATGTTCATCAAAGTCAGACCTTCATATAGGTTTTTGTTTCAAGTCTCTACGACATTCCTAATGGAAGTTACAAGCAGTCCGTTTTTTGTTTCTTCCTAGGGGGCGCTAGCGCGCAATTTTGATTTTTAGTGCTCGGTTTTTTTATTAGATGGCAATTTTCGCAGATCCTGATGTGTGTGTCAAATATGGTGAGTTTTGAAGCATGTTAAGTGGGTCAAATTTCAGCTGGAAACGGCGGCGGAATAATAAAGAATAATAATAATTAAAGCTGCAAGCAGCGTTGGTCGGGTCCGCCGCCGCCGCCGCCGTGTCCCGAGTCCCGATATTAGTCAAACCAACATAGAGGTTTTTATTCCATGTCTATACGACATTTCTAACAGAAGTTACATGCAGTTTTGTCTGGGTTTTTTCCTAGGGGGCGCTAAGCGCAATTTCAATTTTTGGGGTTTGGTTTTTTGTTAGTTGGCAGTTATTGCCAGTCCTGATGTGTGTGCAAAATTTGGTGAGTTTTGAAGCATGTTAAGGGGGTGAAATTACAGATCGGCGATTCTGGATGTTGTTGATAAATGGCTTTCGGTCTGCATAACAGAGCTTTAACTTGCACTTTGAAGCATTTTAAGTAGGTCAAATTACAGCTCAAAGAGGCAAAAACGACATTTTTTAGGAAAATTTGCGCAGGGGTTCTTTGAAGGCGCGTAAAATCAAAACCTGAGAACTTATCAAAACTTTGATCTATACTTTTAATCAGAAGGGTTCAAACTCTCTCCTGTGCGAGTTTGAAGCCGAAACGACAAACGCACTGGGAGGAGTGTCGATTTGAAAAAGGTGACGGGTTTTCACAAAACTTTTATTTTGAAGGGGCAATTTTTAACTTCCTGTTGATTTTTGCCGAAGGATGTCAAATATCGAAATGTAGGTCTAAGTCAGACCTACCTAGAAGTTTTTGTTTCATGTCTTTCCGGCATTCCTACCCGAAGTTACAAGCAGTTTTGTCTGTGTTTTCTTCCTGGAAGCAGTTTTTTCTGTGTTTTATTAAAAAATTGCGCTAGAGCGCAATTTTGAGTTTTTTTTTTTTTTTTTTTCATTAGATTGCAATTTCTGCCAGTCCTGATGTGTGTGCCAAGTTTGGTGAGTTTTGAAGCATTTTAAGGGGGTCAAATTGCAGCTCAAAGAGGCAAAAATAGCATTTTTTGCAAAAATTTTGCTTTGAATGAGTTTTTGCTAAATTTCTGTTGATTTTGGGTATAGACATTTTTTATTGGAAATGTAGATCTCAGTCAGACCTACACAGAGGTTTTTGTTTCATGTCTCTACGACATTCCTAACGGAAGTTACAAGCAGTCTGTTTTTTGTTTTGTTTTAGGGGGCGCTAGAGCGCAATTTTCATTTTTGGGGTTTGGTTGCTTAATATGTTGTGGTGTCACGGTAGACCGACGCGTGTGTCAACTTTGGTGAGTTTTGAAGCATGTTAAGGGGGTGATGTTGGGGCGCGACGGAGCGGAATAATAAAGAATAATAATAATAATAAAACGCTACAGATTCAATAGGGTCCTTGCCTTAGCAAAGGACATGGATGTCCTTTGCTGGCAGGGCGGACCCTAATAAAACGCAGCAGATTCAATAGGGTCCTTGCATGGCAAAGGACATGGATGTCCTTTGCCATTGCAGGGCGGACCCTAATAATTAAAGCTGCAAGCAGCGTTGGTCGGGTCCGCCGTTGGCCGCCGCCGCCGTGTCCCGAGTCCCGATCTTAGTCAGACCTCCATAGAAGTTTTAGTTTCATCAGTCTACGACATTCCTAACAGAATTTACAAGCAGTTTTATCAGTTTATTTTCCTAGGGGGCGCTAGAGCACAATTTTCATTTTTGGGGTTTGGTTTTTTTATTGGATGGCAATTTTCACCAGTCCTGATGTGTGTGTAAAATTTGGTGAGTTTTGAAGCATGTTAAGGGGGTCAAATTATAGATTTGCGTTTCTGGATGTTGTTGATAAATGGCTTTCGCTTGGCATTGTATAGCTCTAACTTGCACTTTGAAGCATTTTAAGGGGGTCACATTTCAGTTCAAAGAGGCAAAAAAGGCATATTTTGCGAAAATTTTGTTTTGAAGGGGTTTTTGCCAACTTCCTGTTGATTTTAGGTACAGCAGTGTTTATTGGAAATGTAGGTCTAAGTCAGACCTACACAGAGGTTTTTGTTTCATGTCTCTACGACATTCCTAACGGAAGTTACAAGCAGTCTGTTTTTTGTCTCTTCCTAGGGGGCGCTAGCGCGCAATTTTCATTTTCGGGGTTTGGTTGCTTAATAAGTTGGTCTGCCGCTCCATACCGATGTGTGTGTCAATTTTGGTGAGTTTTGAAGCAAGTTAAGGGGGTCAAATTAGGGTGCGAAGGTGCGAGCGCGCCTTGGGTTGCTGTCCCCGAGCCCCACGGCAGGAGAAGCCTTGGTGACACTATTTAATGCATTGTGAAAGTAATGCAGTTGTTGTATTGAAGTGAAAATATCAAGCTCCCTGTTGATTTTTGCCAAAGTATGTTAATTATTCAAATGTAGGTCTAAGTCAGACCTACATAGTGGTTTTTGTTTCATGTCTCTACGACATTCCTACCGGAAGTTACAAGCAGTTTTGTCTTTGTTTTCTTCCTAGGAGTAGTTTGTCTGTGTTGTATTCCTAGGGGGCGCTAGAGCACAATTTTGAGTTTTGGGGTTTGGTTTTTTTATCAGCTCGCAATTGTTGCCAGTCCTGATGTGTGTGCCAAGTTTGGTGTGTTTTGAAGCATTTTAAGGGGGTCAAATTACAGCTCAAAGAGGTAAAAATTATCTTTTTTAGGAAAATTTGCGCAGGGGATCTTTGAAGGCGCGTAAAATCAAACCCTTAAAACTTATCACAATTTTGATCTATACTTTTAATCAAAAGGGTTGAAACTCTCTCCTGTGCGAGTTTGAAGCCGAAACGACAAACTCGCTCAGAGGAGATAACTTTTGAAAAAAGGTGACGGGTTTTCACAAAACTTTTATTTTGAAGGGGTAATTGCCAACTTCCTGTTGATTTTTTCTGCTAGCTGTCAATTATTAAAATGTAGGTCTAAGCGAGACCTACATAGAAGTTTTTGTTTCATGTCTTTCCGACATTCATACCGGAAGTTACAAGCAGTTTTGTCTGTGTTTTCTTCCTAGAAGCAGTTTTTTCTGTGTTTCATTCCAAAAATTTTGTAGAACGCAATTTTGAGTTTTAGAATTTTTTTTTTTCATTAGATCACAATTTCTGCCAGTCCTGATGTGTCTGCCAAGTTTGGTGAGTTTTGAAGCATTTTAAGGGGGTCAAATTACAGCTCAAAGAGGCAAAAATAGCATTTTTGGTGAAAATTTTGCTTTGAAAGGGTTTTGCAAAATTTCTGTTGATTTTGGGTATAGGAGTTTCTGATGGGGAATTTAGGTCTAGGTCAGTTCTACATAGAGGATTTTGTTTCATGTCTCTACGACATTCCTACCGGAAGTTACAAGCAATCCATTTTTTGTCTTTTCCTAGGGGGCGCTATTGCGCAATTTTGATTTTTCTGGTTCGGGTCCCTAATATGTTGGGAAGAAACTCCTCACCGACGCGTGTGTCAAATTTGGTGTGCTTTGAGGCATGGTCAGTGGGTCAAAATACAGCGCATATGCGAGTATCGGTGCGGAAGAAAGAAAGAATAATAATAAGAATTAAAGCTGCAAGCAGCGTTGGTCGGGTCCGCCGTTGGCCGCCGCCGCCGTGTCCCGAGTCCCGATCTTAGTCAAACCAACATAGAGGTTTTTATTTCATGTCTCTACGACATTTCTAACAGAAGTTACATGCAGTTTTGTCTGGGTTTTTTCCTAGGGGGCGCTAAGCGCAATTTAGATTTTTGGGGTTTGGTTTTTTATTAGATGGCAGTTTTTGCCAGTCCTGATATGTGTGTAAAATTTGGTGAGTTTTGAATAATGTTAAGGGGGTGAAATTATAGATCGGCGATTCTGGATGTTGTTGATAAATGGCTTTCGGTCTGCATAACAGAGCTTTAACTAGCACTTTGAAGCATTTTAAGTGGGTCAAATTACAGCTCAAAGAGGCAAAAACGTCATTTTTTAGGAAAAGTTGCGCAGGGGTTTTTTGAAGGCGCGTAAAATCAAAACCTTAAAACTTATGAAAACTTTGATCTATACTTTTGATCAAAAGGGTTCAAAGTCTCCCCTGTGCGAGTTTGAAGCCGAAACGACAAACGGGCTCAGAGGAGATAACTTTTGAAGAAAGGTGACGGGTTTTCACAAAACTTTTATTTTGAAGGGGCAATTTTTAACTTCCTGTTGATTTTTGCCGAAGGATGTCAATTATCGAAATGTAGGTCTAAGTCAGACCTACCTAGAAGTTTTTGTTTAATGTCTTTCCGACATTCCTACCAGAAGTTACAAGGAGTTTTGTCTGTGTTTTCTTCTTGGAAGCAGTTTTTTCTGTGTTTTATTGAAAAATTGCGCTAGAGCGCAATTTTTAGTTTTATTATTATTTTTTTTCATTAGATTGCAATTTCTGCCAGTCCTGATGTGTCTGCCAAGTTTGGTGAGTTTTGAAGCATTTTAAGGGGGTCAAATTACAGCTCAAAGGGGCAAAAATAGCATTTTTTAGCGAAAATTTTGCTTTAAATGGGTTTTTGCAAAATTTCTGTTGATTTTAGGTATAGGCATTTCTAATGGGGAATCTAGGTCTAAGTCAGACCTACATAGAGGTTTTTGTTCCATGTCTTTACGACATTCCTAACGGAAGTTACAAGCAGTCTGTTTTTTTTTTTTCGTAGGGGGCGCTAGCGCGCATTTTTAATTTTTGGGGTTTGGTTGCTTAATATGTGTTTTTGCCAAGCCTTACCGATGTGTGTTTAAAATTTGGTGAGTTTTGGACCATGGTCAGTGGGTCAAATTAGGGTTCGAAGCTGCGGAAGAATAATAATAATAATAATAATAATTAAAGCTGCAAGCAGCGTTGGTCGGGTCCGCCGCCGCCGCCGCCGCCGCCGTGTCCCGAGTCCCGATCTTAGTCAGACCTCCATAAAAGTTTTTGTTTCATCACTCTACGACATTCCTAACAGAATTTACAAGCAGTTTTATCAGTTTATTTTCCTAGGGGCGCTAGAGCACAATTTTCATTTTTGGGGTTTGGTTTTTTTATTGGATGGCAATTTTCACCAGTCCTGATGTGTGTGTAAAATTTGGTGAGTTTTGAAGCATGTTAAGGGGGTCAAATATAGATTTGCGTTTCTGGATGTTGTTGATAAATGGCTTTCGCTTGGCATTGTATAGCTTTAACTTGCACTTTGAATCATTTTAAGGGGGTCAAATTTCAGTTCAAAGAGCCAAAAAAGGCATATTTTGCAAAAATTTTGTTTTGAAGGGGTTTTGCCAACTTCCTGTTGATTTTAGGTACAGAAGTGTTTATTGGAAATGTAGGTCTAAGTCAGACCTACACAGAGGTTTTTGTTTCATGTCTCTACGACATTCCTAACGGAAGTTACAAGCAGTCTGTTTTTTGTCTCTTCCTAGGGGGCGCTAGCGGGCAATTTTCATTTTTGGGGTTTGGTTGCTTAATAAGTTGGTCTGCCGCTCCATACCGACGTGTTTGTCAAATTTGGGGAGTTTTGAAGCATGTTAAGGGGGTCAAATTACAGATTGGTGTTTCTGGATGTTGTTGATAAATGGCTTTCGCTTGGCATAGTATAGCTTTAACTTGCACTTTGAAGCATTTTAAGGGGGTCAAATATCAGTTCAAAGAGGCAAAAAAGGCATTTTTGCACAAATTTAGTTTTGAAGGGGTTTTTGCCAACTTCCTGTTGATTTTCGGTATAGAAGTATTTCATTGGAAATGTAGGTCTAAGTCAGACCTACATAGAGGTTTTTGTTTCATGTCTCTACGACATTCCTAACGGAAGTTACACGCAGTCTGTTTTTTGTCTCTTCCTAGGGGGCGCTAGCGCGCAATTTTCATTTTTGGGGTTTGGTTGCTTAATAAGTTGGTCTGCCGCTCCATACCGATGTGTGTGTCAATTTTGGTGAGTTTTGAAGCATGTTAAGGGGGTCAAATTAGGGTGCGAACGTGCGAGCGCGCCTTGGGTTGCTGTCCCCGAGCCCCATGGTCGAAGAAGCTTTGCTGCCACTATTTAATGCATTGTGAAAGTAATGCAGTTGTTGTATTGAAGTGAAAATATCAAGCTTCCTGTTGATTTTGGCCAAAGTATGTTAATTATTCAAATGTAGGTCTAAGTCAGACCTACATAGTGGTTTTTGTTTCATGTCTCTCTGACATTCCTACCGGAAGTTACAAGCAGTTTTGTCTTTGTTTTCTTCCTAGGAGTAGTTTGTCTGTGTTGTATTCCTAGGGGGCGCTAGAGCACAATTTTGAGTTTTGGGGTTTGGTTTTTTCATTAGCTCGCATTTTTTTGCGAAAATTTTGCTTTGAATGAGTTTTTGCAAGATTTCTGTTGATTTTGGGTACAGACATTTTTTATTGGAAATGTAGGTCTAAGTCAGACCTACACAGAGGTTTTTGTTTCATGTCTCTACGACATTCCTGACGGAAGTTACAAGCGATTTGTTTTTGTTTTTTGCTAGGGGGCGCTAGCGCGCAATTTTCATTTTTGGGGTTTGGTTGCTTAATATGTTGGGGAGGGACACCGTACCGACGTGTGTGTCAACTTTGGTGAGTTTTTGAAGCATGTTAAGGGGGTCAAATTAGGGTATTGTTTGTGTTGTATTCCTAGGGGGCGCTAGAGCACAATTTTGAGTTTTTGGGTTTGGTTTTTTCATTAACTCGCAATTGTTGCCAGTCCTGATGTGTGTGCCAAGTTTGGTGAGTTTTGAAGCATTTTAAGGGGGTCAAATTACAGCTCAAAGAGGTAAAAATGATATTTTTTTGGAAAATTTGCGCAGGGGTTCTTTGAAGGCGCGTAAAATCAAAACCTGAAAACTTATCACAACTTTGATCTATACTTTTAATCAGAAGGGTCCAAACTCTCTCCTGAGCGAGTTTGAAGCCGAAACGACAAACGCGCTCAGAGGAGATAACTTTTGAAGAAAGGTGACGGGTTTTCACAAACTTTTATTTTGAAGGGGTAATTGCCAACTTCCTGTTGATTTTTTCTGCTAGCTGTCAATTATTAAAATGTAGGTCTAAGTGAGACCTACATAGAAGTTTTTGTTTCATGTCTTTCCGGCATTCCTACCCGAAGTTACAAGCAGTTTTGTCTGTGTTTTCTTCCTGGAAGCAGTTTTTTCTGTGTTTTATTGAAAAATTGCGCTAAAGCGCAATTTTGAGTTTTATAATTTTTTTTTTCATTAGATTGCAATTTCTGCCAGTCCTGATGTGTCTTCCAAGTTTGGTGAGTTTTGAAGCATGTTAAGGGGGTCAAATTACAGCTCAAAGGGGCAAAAATAGCATTTTTTAGCGAAAATTTTGCTTTCAATGGGTTTTTGCCAAATTTCTGTTGATTTTAGGTATAGGCATTTCTAATGGGGAATCTAGGTCTAAGTCAGACCTACATAGAGGTTTTTGTTCGATGTCTTTACGACATTCCTACCGGAAGTTACAAGCAGTCTGTTTTTTTTTTTTCGTAGGGGGCGCTAGCGCGCATTTTTCATTTTTGGGGTTTGGTTGCTTAATATGTGTTTTTGCCAAGCCTTACCGATGTGTGTGCCAAATTTGGTGAGTTTTGAAGCATGGTCAGTGGGTCAAATTAGGGTTCAAAGTTGCGGAAGAATAATAATAATAATTAAAGCTGCAAGCAGCGTTGGTCGGGTCCGCCGCCGCCGCCGCCGTGTCCCGAGTCCCGATCTTAGTCAGACCAACATAGAGGTCTTTGTTTCATGTCTCTACGACATTCTTAACAGAAGTTACAAGCAGTTTTGTCTGGAAAAAGGTGACGGCTTTTTACAAAACTTTTATTTTGAAGGGGTAATTGGCAACTTCCTGTTGATTTTAACTGAAAGATGCCACCTATCAAAATGTAGGTCTAAGTGAGACCTACATAGAGGTTTTTGTTTCATGTCTGTCCGACGTTCCTACCAGAAGTTACAAGCAGTTTTATCCGTTTCCTCTTCCTAGGAGCAGTTTTTCTGTGTTTTTGTCAAAAATTGCAATAGAGCGCAATTTTGAGTTTTAAGGTTTGGTTTTTTCACTAGATCGCAATTTCTGCCAGTCCTGATGTGTGTGCCAAGTTTGGTGAGTTTTGAAGCATTTTAAGGGGGTCAAATTGCAGCTCAAAGAGGCAAAAATAGCATTTTTTTGCGAAAATTTTGCTTTGAATGAGTTTTTGCAAGATTTCTGTTGATTTTGGGTATAGACATTTTTTATTGGAAATGTAGGTCTTAGTCGGACCTACACAGAGGTTTTTGTTTCATGTCTCTACGATATTCCTAACGGAAGTTACAAGCGGTTTGTTTTTGTTTTTTGCTAGGGGGCGCTAGCGCGCAATTTTCATTTTTGGGGTTTGGTTGCTTAATATGTTGGGAAAGGACACCGTACCGACGTGTGTGTCAACTTTGGTGAGTTTTGAAGCATGTTAAGGGGGTCAAATTAGGGTATTGTCTGTGTTGTATTCCTAGGGGGCGCTAGAGCACAATTTTGAGTTTTGGGTTTGGTTTTTTCACTAGATCGCAATTTTTGCCAGTCCTGATGTGTGTGCCAAGTTTGGTGAGTTTTGAAGCATTTTAAGGGGGTCAAATTACAGCTCAAAGAGGTAAAAATGATATTTTTTGGAAAATTTGCGCAGGGGTTCTTTGAAGGCGCGTAATATCAAAACCTTAGAACTTATCACAACTTTGTCCGACCACTTTTTTTAAAAGGGTTCAATCTCTCTCCTGTGCGAGTTTGAAGCCGAAACGACAAACGCACTGGGAGGAGTTTCGATTTGAAAAAGGTGATGGGTTTTTACAAAACTTTTATTTTGAAGGGGTAATTGCCAACTTCCTGTTAATTATTTCTGCTAGCTGTCAATTACTAAAATGTAGGTCTTAATGAGACCTACATAGAAGTTTTTGTTTCATGTCTTTCCGGCATTCCTACCCGAAGTTACAAGCAGTTTTGTCTGTGGTTTCTTCCTGGAAGCAGTTTTTTCTGTGTTTTATTGAAAAATTGCGCTAGAGCACAATTTTGAGTTTTTTTATTTTTTTTTTTCATTAGATCACAATTTCTGCCAGTCCTGATGTGTGTGCCAAGTTTGGTGAGTTTTGAAGCATTTTAAGGGGGTCAAATTGCAGCTCAAAGAGGCAAAAATAGCATTTTTTAGCGAAAATTTTGCTTTGAATGGGTTTTTGCCAAATTTCTGTTGATTTTAGGTATAGGCGTTTCTGATGGGGAATCTAGGCCTAAGTCAGACCTACATAGAGGTTTTTGTTCCATGTCTTTACGACATTCCTAACGGAAGTTACAAGCAGTCTGTTTTTTTTTTTTTCGTAGGGGGCGCTAGCGCGCATTTTTCATTTTTGGGGTTTGGTTGCTTAATATGTGTTTTTGCCAAGCCTTACCGATGTGTGTGCCAAATTTGGTGAGTTTTGGAGCATGGTCAGTGGGTCAAATTATGGTTTAAAGTTGCGGAAGAATAATAATAATTAAAGCTGCAAGCAGCGTTGGTCGGGTCCGCCGTTGGCCGCCGCCGCCGTGTCCCGAGTCCCGATCTTAGTCAGACCAACATAGAAGTTTTTATTTCATCACTCTACGACATTCCTAACAGAATTTACAAGCAGTTTTGTAATTTTTTTTTCCTAGGGGGAGCTAGAGCACAATTTTCATTTTTGGATTTGTTTTTTTATTGGATGGCAATTTTCACCAGTCCTGATGTGTGTGTAAAATTTGGTGAGTTTTGAAGCATGTTAAGGGGGTCAAATTATAGATTTGCGTTTCTGGATGTTGTTGATAAATGGCTTTCGCTTGGCATTGTATAGCTTTAACTTGCACTTTGAAGCATTTTAAGGGGGTCAAATTTCAGTTCAAAGAGGCAAAAAAGGCATTTTTTGCAAAAAATTTGTTTTAAAGGGGTTTTTGCCAACTTCCTGTAGATTTTAGGTATAGAAGTGTTTATTGGAAATGTAGGTCTAAGTCAGACCTACACAGAGGTTTTTGTTTCATGTCTCTACGACATTCCTAACGGAAGTTACAAGCAGTCTGTTTTTTGTCCCTTCCTAGGGGGCGCTAGCGCGCAATTTTCATTTTTTGGGGTTTGGTTGCTTAATAAGTTGGTCTGCCGCTCCATACCGACGTGTGTGTCAAATTTGGGGAGTTTTGAAGCATGTTAAGGGGGTCAAATTACAGATTGGCGTTTCTGGATGTTGTTGGTAAATGGTTTTCGCTTGGCATAGTATAGCTTTAACTTGCACTTTGAAGCATTTTAAGGGGGCCAAATATCAGTTCAAAGAGGCAAAAAATGCATTTTTTGCAAATATTTTGTTTTGAAGGGGTTTTTTGCCAACTTCCTGTTGATTTTAGGTATAGAAGTATTTTATGAAATGTAGGTCTAAGTCAGACCTACATAGAGGTTTTTGTTTCATGTCTCTACGACATTCCTAACGGAAGTTACAAGCAGTTTTTTCTGGGTTTTTCCTAGGGGGCGCTGGAGCGCAATTTTGACTTTTGGGGTTTGCTTTTTTATTAGATGTCAATTTTCGGCAGTCCTGATGTGTGTGTAAAATTTGGTGAGTTTTGAATTATGTTAAGGGGGTGAAATTACAGATCAGGGATTCTGGATGTTGTTGATAAATGGCTTTCGGTCTGCATAACAGAGCTTTAACTTGCACTCTGACGCATTTTAAGGGGGTCAAATTATAGCTCAAAG
This sequence comes from Nerophis ophidion, assembly GCF_033978795.1. Lineage (NCBI taxonomy): Eukaryota > Metazoa > Chordata > Actinopteri > Syngnathiformes > Syngnathidae > Nerophis > Nerophis ophidion. The sequence continues at coordinate 748,579 of NC_084629.1, forward strand.
AGGCAAAAAATACATTTTTTAGGAAAATTTGCACAGGGGTTTTTTTGAAGGCGCGTAAAATCCAAACCGGAGCAGTAATCAAAACTTTGATCTATACTTTTAATCAGAAGTGTCCAAACTCTCTCCTGTGCGAGTTTGAAGCCGAAACGACAAACGCACTGGGAGAAGTGTCGATTTGAAAAAGGTGACGGGTTTTCACAAAACTTTTATTTTGAAGGGGCAATTTTTAACTTCCTGTTGATTTTAGCCGAAGGATGTAAATTATCGAAATGTAGGTCTAAGTCAGACCTACCTAGAAGTTTTTGTTTCATGTCTGTCCGACATTCCTACTGGAAGTTACAAGCAGTTTTGTCTGTTTTCTCTTCCTAGGAGCAGTTTTTTCTGTGTTTTATTCAAAAATTGCGCTAGAGCGCAATTTTGAGTTTTATTATTTTTTATTTTCATTAGATCGCAATTTCTGCCAGTCCTGAGGTGTGTGCCAAGTTTGGTGAGTTTTGAAGCATTTTAAGGGGGTCAAATTACAGCTCAAAGAGGCAAAAATAGCATTTTTTGCGAAAATTTTGCTTTGGAGGCGTTTTTGCCAACTTCCTGTTGATTTTAGGTATAGAACATTTTTATTGGAAATGTTCATCCAAGTCAGACCTACATATAGGTTTTTGTTTCAAGTCTCTACGACATTCCTAATGGAAGTTACAAGCAGTCCGTTTTTTGTTTCTTCCTAGGGGGCGCTAGCGCGCAATTTTGATTTTTAGTGCTCGGTTTTTTTATTAGATGGCAATTTTCGCAGATCCTGATGTGTGTGTCAAATATGGTGAGTTTTGAAGCATGTTAAGTGGGTCAAATTTCAGCTGGAAACGGCGGCGGAATAATAAAGAATAATAATAAAACGCAGCAGATTCAATAGGGTCCTTGCATGGCAAAGGACATGGATGTCCTTTGCCATTGCAGGGCGGACCCTAATTAAAGCTGCAAGCAGCGTTGGTCGGGTCCGCCGTTGGCCGCCGCCGCCGCCGCCGTGTCCCAAGTCCCGATCTTAGTCAGACCAACATAGAGGTCTTTGTTTCATGTCTGTACGACATTCCTAACAGAAGTTACAAGCAGTTTTGTCTGGAAAAAGGTGACAGCTTTTTACAAAACTTTTATTTTGAAGGGGTAATTGCCAACTTCCTGTTGATTTCAACTGAAAGATGCCACCTATCAAAATGTAGGTCTAAGTGAGACCTACATTGAGGTTTTTGTTTCATGTCTGTCCGACATTCCTACCAGAAGTTACAAGCAGTTTGATCTGTTTCCTCTTCCTAGGAGCAGTTTTCTGTGTTTTATTCAAAAATTGCAATAGAGTGCAATTTTGAGTTTTAAGGTTTGTTTTTTTCACTACATCGAAATTTTTGCCAGTCCTGATGTGTGTGCCAAGTTTGGTGAGTTTTGAAGCATTTTAAGGGGGTCAAATTTCAGTTCAAAGAGGCAAAAATTGACTTTTTTGCAAAAATTTTGTTTTGAAGGGGTTTATGCCAACTTCCTGTTAATTTTTGCTATAGAAGTGTTTTGTTGGAAATGTAGGTATAAGTCAGACCTACATAGAGGTTTTTGTTTCATGTCTCTACGACATTCCCAACGGAAGTTACAAGCAGTCTGTTTTTTGTCTCTTCCTAGGGGGCGCTAGCACGCAATTTTCATTTTTGGGGTTTGGTTACCTAATAAGTTGGTCTGCCGCTCCATACCAATGTGTGTGTCAACTTTGGTGAGTTTTGAAGCATGTTAAGGGGGTCAAATTAGGGTATTGTCTGCGTTGTATTCCTAGGGGGCGCTAGAGCACAATTTTGAGTTTTGGGGTTTGGTTTTTTCATCAACTCGCAATTGTTGCCAGTCCTGATGTGTGTGCCAAGTTTGGTGAGTTTTGAAGCATTTTAAGGGGGTCAAATTACAGCTCAAAGAGGCAAAAATGATATTTTTTTGGAAAATTTGCGCAGGGCGTCTTTGAAGGCGCGTAAAATCAAAACCTTAAAACTTATCAAAACTTTGATCTATACTTTTAATCAGAAGGGTCCAAACTCTCTCCTGAGCGAGTTTGAAGCCGAAACGACAAACGCGCTCAGAGGAGATAACTTTTGAAGAAAGGTGACGGGTTTTCACAAAACTTTTATTTTGAAGGGGTAATTTCCAACTTCCTGTTGATTTTTTCTGCTAGCTGTCAATTATTAAAATGTAGGTCTAAGTGAGACCTACATAGAAGTTTTTGTTTCATGTCTTTCCGGCATTCCTACCCGAAGTTACAAGCAGTTTTGTCTGTGTTTTCTTCCTGGAAGCAGTTTTTTCTGTGTTTTATTGAAAAATTGCGCTAAAGCGCAATTTTGAGTTTTTTTTTTTTTTTTTTTCATTAGATTGCAATTTCTGCCAGTCCTGATGTGTCTTCCAAGTTTGGTGAGTTTTGAAGCATGTTAAGGGGGTCAAATTACAGCTCAAAGGGGCAAAAATAGCATTTTTTTGCGACAATTTTGCTTTGAATGGGTTTTTGCCAAATTTCTGTTGATTTTAGGTATAGGCATTTCTAATGGGGAATCTAGGTCTAACTCAGACCTACATAGAGGTTTTTGTTCCATGTCTTTACGACATTCCTAACGGAAGTTACAAGCAGTCTGGTTTTTTTTTTTCGTAGGGGGCGCTAGCGCGCATTTTTCATTTTTGGGGTTTGGTTGCTTAATATGTGTTTTTGCCAAGCCTTACCGATGTGTGTGCCAAATTTGGTGAGTTTTGGAGCATGGTCAGTGGGTCAAATTAGGGTTCAAAGTTGCGGAAGAATAATAATAATTAAAGCTGCAAGCAGCGTTGGTCGGGTCCGCCGCCGCCGCCGCCGTGTCCCGAGTCCCGATCTTAGTCAGACCTCCATAAAAGTTTTTGTTTCATCACTCTACGACATTCCTAACAGAATTTACAAGCAGTTTTATCAGTTTATTTTCCTAGGGGGCGCTAGAGCACAATTTTCATTTTTGGGGTTTGGTTTTTTTATTGGATGGCAATTTTCACCAGTCCTGATGTGTGTGTAAAATTTGGTGAGTTTTGAAGCATGTTAAGGGGGTCAAATTATAGATTTGCGTTTCTGGATGTTGTTGATAAATGGCTTTCGCTTGGCATTGTATAGCTTTAACTTGCACTTTGAAGCATTTTAAGGGGGTCAAATTTCAGTTCAAAGAGGCAAAAAAGGCATTTTTTGCAAAAATTTTGTTTTGAAGGGGTTTTGCCAACTTCCTGTTGATTTTAGGTACAGAAGTGTTTATTGGAAATGTAGGTCTAAGTCAGACCTACACAGAGGTTTTTGTTTCATGTCTCTACGACATTCCTAACGGAAGTTACAAGCAGTCTGTTTTTTGTCTCTTCCAAGGGAGCGCTAGCGGGCAATTTTCATTTTTGGGGTTTGGTTGCTTAATAAGTTGGTCTGCCGCTCCATACCGACCTGTTTGTCAAATTTGGGGAGTTTTGAAGCATGTTAAGGGGGTCAAATTACAGATTGGTGTTTCTGGATGTTGTTGACAAATGGCTTTCGCTTGGCATAGTATAGCTTTAACTTGCACTTTGAAGCATTTTAAGGGGGTCAAATATCAGTTCAAAGAGGCAAAAAAGGCATTTTTTGCACAAATTTAGTTTTGAAGGGGTTTTTGCCAACTTCCTGTTGATTTTCGGTATAGAAGTATTTCATTGGAAATGTAGGTCTAAGTCAGACCTACATAGAGGTTTTTGTTTCATGTCTCTACGACATTCCTAACGGAAGTTACACGCAGTCTGTTTTTTGTCTCTTCCTAGGGGGCGCTAGCGCGCAATTTTCATTTTTGGGGTTTGGTTGCTTAATAAGTTGGTCTGCCGCTCCATACCGATGTGTGTGTCAAATTTGGTGAGTTTTGAAGCATGTTAAGGGGGTCAAATTAGGGTGCGAAGGTGCGAGCGCGCCTTGGGTTGCTGTCCCCGAGCCCCACGGCAGGAGAAGCTTTGCTGCCACTATTTAATGCATTGTGAAAGTAATGCAGTTGTTGTATTGAAGTGAAAATATCAAGCTTCCTGTTGATTTTGGCCAAAGTATGTTAATTATTCAAATGTAGGTCTAAGTCAGACCTACATAGTGGTTTTTGTTTCATGTCTCTCTGACATTCCTACCGGAAGTTACACGCAGTTTTGTCTTTGTTTTCTTCCTAGGAGTAGTTTGTCTGTGTTGTATTCCTAGGGGGCGCTAGAGCACAATTTTGAGTTTTGGGGTTTGGTTTTTTCATTAGCTCGCAATTGTTGCCAGTCCTGATGTGTGTGCCAAGTTTGGTGAGTTTTGAAGCATTTTAAGGGGGTCAAATTACAGCTCAAAGAGGTAAAAATTATCTTTTTTAGGAAAATTTGCGCAGGGGATCTTTGAAGGCGCGTAAAATCAAAACCTTAAAACTTATCAAAATTTTGATCTATACTTTTAATCAGAAGGGTTCAAACTCTCTCCTGTGCGAGTTTGAAGCCGAAACGACAAACGCGCTCAGAGGAGATAACTTTTGAAGAAAGGTGACGGGTTTCCACAAAACTTTTATTTTGAAGGGGTAATTGACAACTTCCTGTTGATTTTTTCTGCAGGCTGTCAATTATTAAAATGTAGGTCTAAGTGAGACCTTCATAGAAGTTTTTGTTTCATGTCTTTCCGGCATTCCTACTGGAAGTTACAAGCAATTTTGTTTGTGTATTCTTCCTCGGAGCAGTTTTTTCTGTGTTTTATTAAAAAATTGCGCTAGAGCGCATTTTTTGATTTTTTTTTTTTTTTTTTTCATTAGAACGCAATTTCTGCCAGTCCAGATGTGTGTGCCAAGTTTGGTGAGTTTTGAAGCATTTTAAGGGGGTCAAATTACAGCTCAAAGAGGCAAAAATAGCATTTTTTTGCGAAAAATTTGCTTTGAATGGGTTTTTGCAAAATTTTTGTTGATTTTTGCCCCAGAAGGTACAATTATGAAATCTAGGTCTAAGTCAGCCCTACATAGAGGTTTTTGTTTCATGTCTCTACGACATTGCTAGCGGAAGTTACAAGCTGTCTGTTTTTTTTTTCTTCCTAGGGGGCGCTAGCGCGCAATTTTTATTTTTGGGGTTTGGTTGCTTAATAAGTTGGGAAGGCCCACCGTACCAACGTGTGTGTCAAATTTGGTGAGTTTTGAAGCATGTTCAGGGGGTCAAATTAGGGTGCGAAGGAGCGGAATAAACAATAATAATAATAAAACGCTACAGATTCAATAGGGTCCTTGCCATGGCAAAGGACATGGAGTCCTTTGCTGGCAGGGCGGACCCTAATAAGAATAATAAAACGCTACAGATTCAATAGGGTCCTTGCATGGCAAAGGACATGGATGTCCTTTGCCATTGCAGGGCGGACCCTAATAAGAAACGTTACAGATTCAATAGGGTCCTTGCATGGCAAAGGACATGGATGTCCTTTGCCATTGCAGGGCGGACCCTAATTAAAGCTGCAAGCAGCGTTGGTCGGGTCCGCCGTTGGCCGCCGCCGCCGTGTCCCGAGTCCCGATCTTAGTCAGACCTACATAGAGGTCTTTGTTTCATGTCTCTACGACATTCCTAACAGAAGTTACAAGCAGTTTTGTCTGGAAAAAGGTGACGGCTTTTTACAAAACTTTTATTTTGAAGGGGTAATTGCCAACTTCCTGTTGATTTTAACTGAAAGATGCCACCTATAAAAATGTAGGTCTACAGACCTACACAGAAGTTTTTGTTTCATGTCTCTACGACATTCCTAACGGAAGTTACAAGCAGTCTGTTTTTTGTCTCTTCCTAGGGGGCGCTAGCGCGCAATTTTCATTTTTGGAGTTTGGTTGCTTAATAAGTTGGTCTGCCGCTCCATACCGATGTGTGTGTCAATTTTGGTGAGTTTTGAAGCAAGTTAAGGGGGTCAAATTAGGGTGCGAAGGTGCGAGCGCGCCTTGGGTTGCTGTCCCCGAGCCCCAGGGCTTAAGACGCCTTCGTCCCACTATTTAATGCATTGTGAAAGTAATGCAGTTGTTGTATTGAAGTGAAAATATCAAGCTCCCTGTTGATTTTTGCCAAAGTATGTTAATTATTCAAATGTAGGTCTAAGTCAGACCTACATAGTGGTTTTTGTTTCATGTCTCTACGACATTCCTACCGGAAGTTACAAGCAGTTTTGTCTTTGTTTTCTTCCTAGGAGCAGTTTGTCTGCGTTGTATTCCTAGGGGGCGCTAGAGCACAATTTTGAGTTTTGGAGTTTGGTTTTTTCATCAGCTCGCAATGGTTGCCAGTCCTGATGTGTGTGCCAAGTTTGGTGAGTTTTGAAGCATTTTAAGGGGGTCAAATTACAGCTCAAATAGGCAAAAATGACATGTTTTAGGAAACTTTGCGCAGGGCGTCTTTGAAGGCGCGTAAAATCAAAACCTTAAAACTTATCACAACTTTGATCTATACTTTTAATCAGAAGGGTCCAAACTCTCTCCTGAGCGATTTTGAAGCCGAAACGACAAACGCGCTCAGAGGAGATAACTTTTGAAGAAAGGTGACGGGTTTTCACAAAACTTTTATTTTGAAGGGGTAATTGCCAACTTCCTGTTGATTATTTCTGCTAGCTGTCAATTACTAAAATGTAGGTCTTAATGAGACCTACATAGAAGTTTTTGTTTCATGTCTTTCCGGCATTCCTACCCGAAGTTACAAGCAGTTTTGTCTGTGGTTTCTTCCTGGAAGCAGTTTTTTCTGTGTTTTATTGAAAAATTGCGCTAGAGCACAATTTTGAGATTTTTTTTTTTTTTTTTTCATTAGATCACAATTTCTGCCAGTCCTGATGTGTGTGCCAAGTTTGGTGAGTTTTGAAGCATTTTAAGGGGGTCAAATTGCAGCTCAAAGAGGCAAAAATAGCGTTTTTTGGCGAAAATTTTGCTTTGAAAGGGTTTTGCAAAATTTCTGTTGGTTTTAGGTATAGGAGTTTCTGATGGGGAATTTAGGTCTAGGTCAGTTCTACATAGAGGATTTTGTTTCATGTCTCTACGACATTCCTACCGGAAGTTACAAGCAGTCTGTTTTTTTTTTTTCGTAGGGGGCGCTAGCGCGCATTTTTCATTTTTGGGGTTTGGTTGCTTAATACGTGTTTTTGGCAAGCCTTACCGATGTGTGTGCCAAATTTGGTGAGTTTTGGAGCATGGTCAGTGGGTCAAATTAGGGTTCAAAGTTGCGGAAAAATAATAATAATAATTAAAGCTGCAAGCAGCGTTGGTCGGGTCCGCCGTTGGCCGCCGCCGCCGCTGCCGTGTCCCGAGTCCCGATCTTAGTCAGACCTACATAGAAGTTTTTGTTTCATCACTCTACGACATTCCTAACAGAAGTTACAAGCAGTTTTGTCTGGAAAAAGGAGACGGCTTTTTACAAAACTTTTATTTTGAAGGGGTAATTGGCAACTTCCTGTTGATTTTAACTGAAAGATGCCAATTATCAAAATGTAGGTCTAAGTCAGACCTACACAGAGGTTTTTGTTTCATGTCTCTACGACATTCCTAACGGAAGTTACAAGCAGTCTGTTTTTTGTATCTTCCTAGGGGGCGCTAGCGCGCAATTTTCATTTTTGGGGTTTGGTTACCTAATATGTTGGTCTGCCGCTCCATACCAATGTGTGTGTCAAATTTGGTGAGTTTTGAAGCATGTTAAGGGGGTCAAATTAGGGTATTGTCTGTGTTGTATTCATAGGGGGCGCTAGAGCACAATTTTGAGTTTTGGGGTTTGGTTTTTTCATTAGCTCGCAATTGTTGCCAGTCCTGATGTGTGTGCCAAGTTTGGTGAGTTTTGAAGCATTTTAAGGGGGTCAAATTACAGCTCAAAGAGGTAAAAAGGAAAATTATTTGGAAAATTTTCGCAGGGGTTCTTTGAAGGCGCGTAAAATCAAAACCTGAAAACTTATCACAACTTTGATCTATACTTTTAATCAGAAGGGTCCAAACTCTCTCCTGAGCGAGTTTGAAGCCGAAACGACAAACGCGCTCAGAGGAGATAACTTTTGAAGAAAGGTGACGGGTTTTCACAAAACTTTTATTTTGAAGGGGTAATTGCCAACTTCCTGTTGATTTTTTCTGCTAGCTGTCAATTATTAAAATGTAGGTCTAAGTGAGACCTACATAGAAGTTTTTGTTTCATGTCTTTCCGGCATTCCTACCCGAAGTTACAAGCAGTTTTGTCTGTGTTTTCTTCCTGGAAGCAGTTTTTTCTGTGCTTTATTGAAAAATTGCGCTAAAGCGCAATTTTGAGATTTTTTTTTTTTTTTTTTCATTAGATTGCAATTTCTGCCAGTCCTGATGTGTCTTCCAAGTTTGGTGAGTTTTGAAGCATGTTAAGGGGGTCAAATTACAGCTCAAAGGGGCAAAAATAGCATTTTTTAGCGAAAATTTTGCTTTGAATGGGTTTTTGCCAAATTTCTGTTGATTTTAGGTATAGGCATTTCTAATGGGGAATCTAGGTCTAAGTCAGACCTACATAGAGGTTTTTGTTTCATGTCTTTACGACATTCCTAACGGAAGTTACAAGCAGTCTGTTTTTTTTTTTCGTAGGGGGCGCTAGCGCGCATTTTTCATTTTTGGGGTTTGGTTGCTTAATATGTGTTTTTGCCAAGCCTTACCGATGTGTGTGCCAAATTTGGTGAGTTTTGGAGCATGGTCAGTGGGTCAAATTAGGGTTCAAAGTTGCGGAAGAATAATAATAATAATTAAAGCTGCAAGCAGCGTTGGTCGGGTCCGCCGTTGGCCGCCGCCGCCGTGTCCCGGGTCCCGATCTTAGTCAAACCAACATAGAGGTTTTTATTTCATGTCTCTACGACATTTCTAACAGAAGTTACATGCAGTTTTGTCTGGGTTTTTTCCTAGGGGGCGCTAAGCGCAATTTAGATTTTTGGGGTTTGGTTTTTTATTAGATGGCAGTTTTTGCCAGTCCTGATATGTGTGTAAAATTTGGTGAGTTTTGAAGCATGTTAAGGGGGTGAAATTACAGATCGGCGATTCTGGATGTTGTTGATAAATGGCTTTCGGTCTGCATAACAGAGCTTAACAAGCACTTTGAAGCATTTTAAGTGGGTGAAATTACAGCTCAAAGAGGCAAAAAACGTCATTTTTTAGGAAAAGTTGCGCAGGGGTTTTTTGAAGGCGCGTAAAATCAAACCGGAGCAGTAATCAAAACTTTGATCTATACTTTTAATCAGAAGTGTCCAAACTCTCTCCTGTGCGAGTTTGAAGCCGAAACGACAAACGGCTCAGAGGAGATAACTTTTGAAGAAAGGTGACGGGTTTTCACAAAACTTTTATTTTGAAGGGGCAATTTTTAACTTCCTGTTGATTTTTGCCGAAGGATGTCAATTATCGAAATGTAGGTCTAAGTCAGACCTACTAGAAGTTTTTGTTTCATGTCTTTCCGGCATTCCTACCGGAAGTTACAAGCAGTTTTGTCTGTGTTTTCTTCCTGGAAGCAGTTTTTTTTTTCTGTGTTTTATTGAAAAATTGCGCTAGAGCGCAATTTTGAGTTTTATTATTATTTTTTTTCATTAGATCGCAATTTCTGCCAGTCCTGATGTGTCTGCCAAGTTTGGTGAGTTTTGAAGCATTTTAAGGGGGTCAAATTGCAGCTCAAAGAGGGCAAAAATAGCATTTTTTGCGAAAATTTTGCTTTGAATGAGTTTTTGGAAAATTTCTGTTGATTTTGGGTATAGGCATTTCTGATGGGGAATCTAGGTCTAAGTCAGACCTACATAGAGGTTTTCGTTCCATGTCTTTACGACATTCCTAATGGAAGTTACAAGTAGTCTGTTTTTTGTTTCCTTTTAGGGGGCGCTAGAGCGCAATTTTCATTTTTGGGGTTTGGTTGCTTAATATGTTGTGGTGTCACGGTAGACCGACGTGTGTGTCAAGTTGGTGAGTTTTGAAGCATGTTAAGGGGGTGATGTTGGTGCGCGACGGTGCGGAATAAAGAAAGAAAGAAAGAAAGAATAATAATAATTAAAGCTGCAAGCAGCGTTGGTCGGTCCGCCGTTGGCCGCCGCCGCCGCCGCCGCCGTGTCCCGAGTCCCGATCTTAGTCAGACCTACATAGAAGTTTTTGTTTCATCACTCTACGACATTCCTAACAGAAGTTACAAGCAGTTTTGTCTGGAAAAGGTGACGGCTTTTTACAAAACTTTTATTTTGAAGGGGTAATTGGCAACTTCCTGTTGATTTTAACTGAAAGATGCCAATTAACAAAATGTAGGTCTAAGTCAGACCTACACAGAGGTTTTTGTTTCATGTCTCTACGACATTCCTAACGGAAGTTACAAGCAGTCTGTTTTTTGTCTCTCCTAGGGGGCGCTAGCTTGCAATTTTCATTTTGGGGTTTGGTTACCTAATATGTTGGTCTGCCGCTCCATACCGATGTGTGTGTCAAATTTGGTGAGTTTGAAGCATGTTAAGGGGGTCAAATTAGGGTATTGTCTGTGTTGTATTCATAGGGGGCGCTAGAGCACAATTTTGAGTTTTGGGGTTTGGTTTTTCAATTAGCTCGCAATTGTTGCCAGTCCTGATGTGTGTGCCAAGTTTGGTGAGTTTTGAAGCATTTTAAGGGGGTCAAATTACAGCTCAAAGAGGTAAAAAGGAAAATTATTTGGAAAATTTTCGCAGGGGTTCTTTGAAGGCGCGTAAAATCAAACCTGAAAACTTATCACAACTTTGATCTATACTTTTAATCAGAAGGGTCCAAGACTCTCTCCTGAGCGAGTTTGAAGCCGAAACGACAAACGCGCTCAGAGGAGATAACTTTTGAAGAAAGGTGACGGGTTTTCACAAAACTTTTATTTTGAAGGGGTAATTGCCAACTTCCTGTTGATTTTTTCTGCTAGCTGTCAATTACTAAAATGTAGGTCTAAGTGAGACCTACCTAGAAGTTTTTGTTTCATGTCTTTCCGGCATTCCTACCCGAAGTTACAAGCAGTTTTGTCTGTGTTTTCTTCCTGGAAGCAGTTTTTTCTGTGTTTTATTGAAAAATTGCGCTAAAGCGCAATTTTGAGTTATTTTTTTTTTTTTTTCATTAGATTGCAATTTCTGCAGTCCTGATGTGTCTTCCAAGGTTTGGTGAGTTTTGAAGCATGTTAAGGGGGTCAAATTACAGCTCAAAGGGGCAAAAATAGCATTTTTTAGCGAAAATTTTGCTTTGAATGGGTTTTGCCAAATTTCTGTTGATTTTAGGTATAGGCATTTCTAATGGGAATCTAGGTCTAAGTCAGACCTACATAGAGGTTTTTGTTCGATGTCTTTACGACATTCCTAACGGAAGTTACAAGCAGTCTGGTTTTTTTTTTTTCGTAGGGGGCGCTAGCGCGCATTTTTCATTTTTGGGGTTTGGTTGCTTAATATGTGTTTTTTGCCAAGCCTTACCGATGTGTGTTAAAATTTGGTGAGTTTTGGAGCATGGTCAGTGGGTCAAATTAGGGTTCAAAGTTGCGGAATAATAATAATAATTAAAGCTGCAAGCAGCGTTGGTCGGGTCCGCCGTTGGCCGCCGCCGCCGCCGCCGTGTCCCGAGTCCCGATCTTAGTCAGACCAACATATGAGGTCTTTGTTTCATGTCTCTACGACATTCCTAACAGAAGTTACAAGCAGTTTTGTCTGGAAAAAGGTGACGGCTTTTTACAAAACTTTTATTTTGAAGGGGTAATTGCCAACTTCCTGTTGAATTTAACTGAAAGATGCCACTATCAAAATGTAGGTCTAAGTCAGACCTACACAGAAGTTTTTGTTTCATGTCTCTACGACATTCCTACGGAAGTTACAAGCAGTCTGTTTTTTTGTCTCTTCCTAGGGGGCGCTAGCGCGCATTTTCTTTTTTGGAGTTGTTTGGTTGCTTAATAAGTTGGTCTGCCGCTCCATACCGATGTGTGTGTCAATTTTGGTGAGTTTTGATGCATGTTAAGGGGGTCAAATTAGGGTGCGAATGTGCGAGCGCGCCTTGGGTTGCTGTCCCCGAGCCCCAGGGCTTAAGACGCCTTCGTCCCACTATTTAATGCATTGTGAAAGTAATGCAGTTGTGTATTGAAGTGAAAATATCTAGCTTCCTGTTGATTTTTGCCAAAGTATGTTAATTATTCAAATGTAGGTCTAAGTCAGACCTACATAGTGGTTGTTGTTTCATGTCTCTACGACATTCCTACCGGAAGTTACAAGCAGTTTTGTCTTTGTTTTCTTCCTAGGAGCAGTTTGTCTGTGTTGTATTCCTAGGGGGCGCTAGAGCACAATTTTGAGTTTTGGGTTTGGTTTTTTTCATCAGCTCGCAATTGTTGCCAGTCCTGATGTGTGTGCCAAGTTTGGTGTGTTTTGAAGCATTTAAGGGGGTCAAATTACAGCTCAAAGAGGTAAAAATGATATTTTTTTGGAAAATTTGCGCAGGGGTTCTTTGAAGGCGCGTAAAATCAAAACCTGAAAACTTATCACAACTTTGATCTATACTTTTAATCAGAAGGGTCCAAACTCTCTCCTGAGCGAGTTTGAAGCCGAAACGACAAACGCGCTCAGAGGAGATAACTTTTGAAGAAAGGTGACGGGTTTTCACAAAACTTTTATTTTGAAGGGGTAATTGCCAACTTCCTGTTGATTATTTCTGCTAGCTGTCAATTATTAAAATGTAGGTCTAAGCGAGACCTACATAGAAGTTTTTGTTTCATATCTTTCCGACATTCCTACCGGAAGTTACAAGCAGTTTGTCTGTGTTTTCTTCCTAGGAAGCAGTTTTTTCTGTGTTTCATTCCAAAAATTTTGTAGAACGCAATTTTGAGTTTTAGAATTTTTTTTTTTTCATTAGATCACAATTTCTGCCTAGTCCTAATGTGTCTGCCAAGTTTGGTGAGTTTTGAAGCATTTTAAGGGGGTCAAATTACAGCTCAAAGAGGCAAAAATAGCATTTTTTGGTTGAAAATTTTGCCTTTGAAAGGGTTTTGCAATATTTCTGTGATTTTGGGAATAGGAGTTTCTGATGGGGAATTTAGGTCTCGGTCAGTTCTACATAGAGGATTTTGTTTCATGTCTCTACGACATTCCTACCGGAAGTTACAAGCAATCCATTTTTTGTCTTTTCCTAGGGGGCGCTATTGCGCAATTTTGATTTTTCTGGTTCGGGGTCCCTAATATGTTGGGAAGAAACTCCTCACCGACGCGTGTGTCAAATTTGGTGTGCTTTGAGGCATGGTCAGTGGGTCAAAATACAGCGCATATGCGAGTATCGGTGCGGAAGAAAGAAAGAATAATAATAAGAATAATTAAAGCTGCAAGCAGCGTTGGTCGGGTCCGCCGTTGGCCGCCGCCGCCGGCCGCCGTTGTCCCCCGAGTCCCGATCTTAGTCAGACCAACATAGAGGTCTTTGTTTCATGTCTCTACGACATTCCTAACAGAAGTTACAAGCAGTTTTGTCTGGAAAAAGGTGACGGCTTTTTACAAAACTTTTATTTTGAAGGGGTAATTGGCAACTTCCTGTTGATTTTAACTGAAAGATGCCACCTTTCAAAATGTAGGTCTACAGACCTACACAGAAGTTTTGTTTCATGTCTCTACGACATTCCTAACGGAAGTTACAAGCAGTCTGTTTTTTTGTCTCTTCCTAGGGGGCGCTAGCGCGCAATTTTCATTTTTGGGGTTTGGTTACCTAATATGTTGGTCTGCCGCTCCATACCGATGTGTGTGTCAATTTTGGTGAGTTTTTGAAGCAAGTTAAGGGGGTCAAATTAGGGTGCGAAGGTGCGAGCGCGCCTTGGGTTGCTGTCCCCGAGCCCCAGGGCTTAAGACGCCTTCGTCCCACTATTTAATGCATTGTG